>NW_026783610.1:0-33593 GCF_949774975.1 Lagenorhynchus albirostris | reverse complement strand
CCAGATGATCTGTGTTGCTATGAGATCTGAGATTAGCGGTTAGGTTGGTGCCGGATGTTGTCCAGCAGCTGATTCTGAAGCCTCGAAAAGTTAAATTCATTTCTCAGAAGTCAGCTGTGCATGTGGGCTGCAGGAGAAGGTGACTGGATTGTTCTGTTTCTTGGGGTTTCCCCAGCCCCAGCTCAGGTGAACAAAAGGGAGTAGTAGCCTCGGTCCTGTAAGGATTTTTTTTAAGTCATCACATTAATATGCTACAGAATCTCTCCTTGTGTTCCTTGAAGTGCCACTAATTCAAGTGTTGCCCAGCACTTGATGCTGATCATTTTGAAATTACACCAAAGTACCATTTTAGCTTCTTACCTAACACTGGGTTAATAGACACTATTTTGAAGCATGATATATCAGAAGTCAGGTAAATTAGTGAACAGTGTCCACAAAAGGGCATGGTTATGTGTGGTCTGAGACTTGACTGTGGCCGTCTGGCAGCTGAGCCATCTGGGAGTGAATGGCAGGGCCTTTGTTCATTTGTGAGCGGTAGTTTGCATTCTACAGTTGGAGAGCCTATTTAACTGGCTCTCCTGCTATGTAACCCTGGGCAACTTAAATTGTCTATGTATCAATTTCCTCTTCTATAACATGTGGTTAATAATATAATACCTACCCCATAGTATGTTCCTCACACAGAGTATGTGCTCAATCAATGTTAGCTATTGTATTACTATTATTGTCGCTGATATTATTACAGAAAAGGCCAGTGTACCAGTCTCAAATAAATCATTACCAAAGATTGACTTTAGTAAAGAAGACCAGGAAAAAAATAAAAAATTAAAAATAAATAAATAAATAAAAAAGAAGACCAGGGAGCTTGATGGATTAAGCTCCAAGGTCAAGCTTTCATAGTAATGAAGAGGGTGACTGTAGGAGTAGTGATCACAGAGGAGCTGTCAAGAAGAAAGATCATTCTTGATCCAAAGACAAAGTACTTAGAACAAGAATTTCAAAAACCAGAATGTTCCCATTTTCCAGGTTGGTACACTGAGACTTCTGGAGCTGGAATCCACTTATTTATGACACAGAGTCTTAGAATCACAGGTTTGCAAGAAGCCATCAGGGCCACCAAGGGGCCTGCTGGGTCCACCTTACCTGAAGTGGCATCTGCTATATCTGCCTGCTTATCCCACCCCATCTTTTGCTTCCTTCTTATCCTTCCCCAGACCCACATGACGTGATAACACACAGAGAAACTCTTGCCCACAAAGAAGAAGAGGCCAAAGAAATTTGGATTAATACAGTGGTGTGAGTCGCCATGCCAAGAAAAGATGAGCTGGTGTTTTGTCTTCTTTTTTTCTTTTAACTTTTCAAAAATAGTAGGGGGGGAAGACCTAAACACCAGCTTAGTAAATATCCCTGGTGTTAGTGGACTTTTCTTGATACTCTGGGCCAAAAGAAATGTACACTAACAGGTGAGTCTTACTCACTCTCCTTATGTGTTGAATAAACTGTATTAACCACTGTTAGGTAGCAGAAGAGCCCCAAGGTTGCAGTAAGTCTTCCTTTTAGATTGAAAACAAAAGATCAAATAGAATATACTAGGAGTTTATAGCTATTAATATAAGAATCTTCTCTTGAAACCAAAAAAGGCTAAAACAATGAAGGAGACTTGGCTCAGCAATTACATTTATGTAAATTTTAAAAATTTTAGTAGAAAATAAGATCAATATGTATCAGCTGGGTGAAGTGGTGGCTAAAAAAACTAACGTGATCTTAGGCTACATAAATAGATGTATAGCAGCTAAAAATGAGAAGGTTATAGTTTTGCTGCTGTCTCCCCTAATCAGAGCATATTAGAATCTAGAGTGACCATGATGGAGAAGGAATGTTAAATGAGGTCATGTGAGGAACAGCTGAAGATTCTGGAAGATACTCAGAATAGGGGCAGAGATACCTTTAAATATCCAAGGACAAGGATGTATACCTGTGAGGACAGAGGTGGAACAAGGAACAATATACCAAGTATTAACAACTAACATTTATTGAGAATTTGTTACATATTAGGCATGAGCCAGGAAATACATGAATTAATTTACGAGAAAACTGAGAAATGAATAACTGGCCAAGGTTGATGGGGTCTGGATACAAACTCAAGCAGTCTGATTCCACAGACCATGCTCTTAAGTACTATGTAATCTTGTCAATGCAGCAAAATATATGGTAACTCAATGAAAGAACTCTGTCTGGGATGTTTAAAGATGATATGTTTTACTCAGTTCTCTGTCACTGGAAGGATTGTAGGGAGGCCATGTAACTACTTGGAGGCTAAGGCAGGGGGCATCTGATCATCCACTTTGACTGCATGTGCCAGACTCCTCTGCAGTTAGGTGTGGGCCAGTGGCTGAGCTCTGGCTGGTGAAATGTGAGTGAAAGTGGCACATGCCATATTGGGCTGCCCTTTCAACCCCCACGGGATCCTCATACCCTTACCCCATCTGCTGGCTAACAGGAGGAAGACCTTGGTTTTCTGAGAACAGAGCCACAAGATGGAAGGAGCCTGGGTCCCTGAATGACACAGCCTCCTTCTGATATCTGCATTGGAATAAATCATGAGTGAGAAATAAACTTCATTGTGATGAAGCCAGTGAAATTTTGAGGTTATTTGTTAAAGCAGTGACCCTGTTCTGCCTAATACAGACAGTATACTACAGGGAGAATTTAAGTACTTGATGAGAGGTTGGCATACTTTTAAAGTCTACTCAGATTTGACATTCTTTGATTTTTGAATAATAAAGCAAAGGGGATTTTGTGAATATCCCAGTAAAGAAACACACAATCCAATGATTAATACCCTCCAGGACAAAATAAAAATCAGAACTCTGAAATAAACAGATTCTTGACTTACAGGTGTCAGGGTAGCTAGGTTCAGGACCAGCAAATTAAAAATCATAAACATATGAACAGGAGTAAATGATAGGTTTGATCTTCCTATGTCACTCTAGGCAGTGAATTTGGAAATTCATTTCTTCATTGAATTGTAACCAATCACACATCAACACCATCATGCCAGGCAATCTGTTAGGGGCTAGAAATAAAGTTACATAAAACCCCAAGCCTTATATTTGAAGAGTTTATAATGTAGGATAGTGGTATTCAAAGTTTTGAGGGCATAAAATTTATCTGGAAACTTGTTAAAAATGAGGATTCCTGGACTCACCTCCAGAGATACTAATTCAGAAGGTGTGGGGAGAGGACCACAAATCAGCATGTAACATAACGCCTGTCACAGAGTACATACTCAGTAAATAGCTTCGATAAATGAAACCCCAATTTAATGAACATGCCCAGTGATTCTAATGCAGAAAGTGTATGAACCACTTTCTCAGGAAAGACTGACCATCTAGGGAAAAAACTTAATTAGGGATCAATTAAATAAGATTCTTTGGCTCTGTAGTTTAAAATGTTCTGGAAAAAAAAATCAATGCCACTTCTTTAAGAAGCTGATATTTGTTTCCTTTTAAAGAAGCTGAATTTAGTATAAAAGTAAATAAGAAAAAGTCTGGAACCAGAAGGGAAACAGAGACATATCCAGGAATTTTAAGCAGAATGAGGTCATAGGAAGCTGTTGTTTTCCTGCACTTTTTTTTTTTTTTAAGCAGGAAAATTCCACCCAAGAAGCAGACCAGTTGATCTTGCACCTGTGCTCCCATATCTGGCACTTATCTGGGTCAAGCTGGGGAGAGCAGCTCCCAGGCCCTGGAAATAGACAACCCACCCCGTCGCTGGGACACACAGCATGTACAGCCGTTCTTATCGCCAGACTTCTCACCCAGCATCTGTCTGGAAGCAGATTCCATGCCATTTAGGCAGCACACCAGACTGACGAAATCACACAGGGCCATATGACCAAACGGCTCTTCCTTTCATACATCTATCACCCCGTCCCAGATCCTGGACACACCTCTCCTGGTGTTCATGTAAAGGTATCTAATGTGTTTTCCTTTCAGAAGGATTTCAGAGAGCAGCCTGTGGACGCAGACGGCCTGAGCTGGACTCTTACCAGTGGTTTCCTAGGTGTGTGCCTTAGCACCAGCTACATAACCTCTCTGTGCCTCAGTTTACTCATCTGTAAGTTGAAGATACTATTCTTGAGCAGATTAAATGAGAAAATAGATGTAAAGCACAATGCCTACATGCAGTAAATGCTAAAGAAAAGGTGAACTGTGGCTAGGTGTCATCTGGCCAGTCCACAACTCTAGGACAATCCTGACTCCAGAGCTGCATGTGCCCTGCTGTAGCTGGTTTGGGGAGGACTCTGTACCACTGCTGCCCACTGTGGGTAGCTGCCCACTGTGCTTTCCACCAAGCTTCCCACACATGAGCACACTGGGCTATTAGTGGCCCTCAGCCTGCCTTATTGTGGGTCTGTGTTGTAGACCTACGTGTTAATTGTGGCCATTATTCACAGAGTAAATAGCTAATGTTAGTTGCCTTGAAAGCATACATAGAAAGCACAATTTTTCAGATACAGACATACATAGAAAGCAAAATTTTTCAGATTCAATTCACAGATTAATTCTTAATGCTCAAGTCATCTCTCTTGATCTCTAAGTCTCACACTGTAAATTTTAATTATCTTTGTTTTATAACATCTATGCAGGCCTATCCTGTGTAATATGGGGAAACTGAGGTACAAATGACATCATTCAAAAAGCACCTGCAAAATTTTTTTTTGCCAAGCACTTACAGATTTTTCTCATGTAACTTTCAAAAACCCATTGAAACATTTTACGTATATTTTGCAGATGAGGAAATTAACATTCAAATGCATTAAGTATTGTGTCCAAGGTCTCATAGCCAGAAAGCAAAGAAATGGAACTTGAATTAAAGCTTCCCTATACCCCAGGTCATCCTCGTCTCATAACACTGGGAAATGAATCATGAACAAATCTCATCTCATATGTTTCTAATGTTTATAGAATACCTGTTTTCTACTAAAATCTTATACTCACTCAGTAAGGTCATCTGAAGCCTGCTGACTACTTGCCCTTTGGCTGTCATCACTGTCTGTGGGACTCTACTCTCCTTTGGGAACGCTTTATTGTCATTAAAATGAACTATTTGACTATCAGTGGAAAAGTCCTATAGATCATGTTCCACAATATGGCTAATGTCAGTATACAATGTCTAACAATTATGTAAAAAGTCTTCATATCAAACATAAGCAATGATCAAATTAACTAGGAAAGGGATTTTTATAACTTAAAGTTATTTCTTCATTTCACATGGCTCCTTCTTAGAGGTGAAATTTATATTGCTTATCCTGTAGCTTCTCTAGGTAGTATTTGGGATCTATCTGCTGACTAATGTCTATTGCCATCCAACTTGTCAACATTAGTTGAAATATAACTGTCTTCATTTTTCTTGTATGAACTGTGAACAGATTTTCAGTCTAAATTCAATTTCTCAGTTATTTTTTATTCTTTGGTGGGAGATAATAATATTCTTTAACACTTTGCTTTCCCCAAATGAATAACTTGTGATTGTTAACTCCGTTTTTCTCCCTCAGCCTATCAAAGGAGTTACAGGTGAAAATTAGCATGGCTGGGTAAGCACAGGAAGGAAATATGTTTGACTGGGAAAGTGGGAAAAAATTCAATGTGATTCAAAATACTGTATATTTATTGAACAGTGGTCATGTACCCTGTTGGAAATGTAAAAGTAAAATACATTCTCTTTCTAGGTCTCAAACATTTAGGATCTAGTTGAGGGAACAGGACTTAGACATAAAATACAATTGGACAACACTACGAGTTAGAATATCCATGAGCCAGAGTCTTTGGCATAGACGTTTGGTAATATAAGTCAGGAAAAGGAGAAAATACTGCCGGTTGGAGTGGCTGGGAAGATGAGACGGGGGATTGACACATGACTGGAGAAAGGGTGAGATTCAGAGAGATGAACCAAACAAAAAAATGTGGGGGAGAGAGGGGAGGGGAGAGGGGAGAAAGAACAAGAAAGAAAAGAAATGAGGAAAAACAGGGTGGCAGGAGGAATGAGTTAGGAGAGAGGCAGGTAAGCAGTGGATTTTGCTTTACAGAAGGCGATATAAGGAGAGGAGGCAATTCCTAACAGGCCATGTTGAACAAAATGTACTTTCACCCTCATTGGTATGTCCAGAAATTCAAGTTTGGAAGTTCAGGCTTGTAGGACAGTAAATTTATGTTTGGGAGAAAAAATGGCCACTAAATATTTACTTCAGTTTTTTAAAAAATAAATTTATTCCACACTATGAAATATTTCTCAAAACCCTGGTTTCAAAATGCTTGCTCCACTTCTCCAACCCACATAAAGGAACATGTTTTTCTGCCAAAACTCTCTGACCTTACATTTACCAGTCTCTCCACTGCGTCTGCTCTTGAGCTCTCTTTAGCACCATGTGTTTCTTGTCTTTAAATAAACTTCCTAGATGATATTCTTACAAAGATACTCATGCAATTCAGTGTCTACTTCTTCATAAACGTTACCAGGAATGGCATTTCTAGGAGGAGATCGTGAATCAAAAATGATCCCTCCCTCTCTCTCTCTCCCCTACTGTGTTCTGATTGTGGCCACTCTAACTATATAAAATGTGTGAAGACCATGAACAAAAACACTTTGTTTCCTTAATGGTCACTAAAGTTTACGAGGTACTTGTATTAGTACAGAGGGGTTTAACTTGCTTACTTCATACGTTCCAGTTTTGTATGAGTTCTATTATGGGAAATGAGTGTATCTGCTCTGGCTAAAAATGAGAACAAGGTACTGCCTAATTCTGGGAAGTCACTAGAGAGGAATAATATCATTAACGGTGATAACAAACCTTTAATTATTAGATGTGTATTTCAATTTGAGGGCATACAAATTATCTAAGAACTTGTTAAAAATAAGGTTTCCTGGGCCTACCTCCAGAGACACTAATTCAGAAGGTGTGAGCCACACAATATGTACCTTTGCATGTGCCATCTAGACTTCAAGATGTCAATATGATGTGAGGGAATTATAGCTGTACTGACCCCATATGATTGTTGGGTGATTTAAATGAGATTTTACATGTTAAAAAAATAAAAAGTAAACTTTACATGTTTCATATAGAAATCAATAAACTTTAGTTATTAGGATCCTCACTATTCAAATATTTGAATAAAAATGTGCTCAGCTAAGAAACACCAACAACAGTAGACTATTCTGACAAATCAAAACCTTATGGCTAGTCCTTTCACCCCCCCATACGTACCCATTACCAAGAGTTTATGTAATGTCTAATGTTCCTAAACTAATGTCTTATACTAATTTTCTACTTTTGGATGACCTCTATTCAGTAGTAATTGTGTTTCTAAATATTGGGTGCATTTTTAACCGACTGAGTTTTGTACCACTTTTTGTCAACTTTTGTGTTAACTATAATTCAGCTTAAAACAAAACAATGCATTTTCTCTCCACTGTTAATCCAGTTAATGAAAGCTGATTTTATGAACAAAATCCTAATTTATGAATGTTTTCATTGTTTTCCTTGCTAAGGACATTAGTACTTTACTATCTTGTAGCAAAAAATTAGCATGGGATGAAATTTTATTACAAATATTTTCAGGTACTAGAATGTATTAGGTTTCACCCAGATGGGTTTTTTTAAGTGAATTATTTAATCTGGTTTAAAAATTTTTAAAATATTCTCCAGTTATAAAGTTTATAAAGATTTTATGATATTGCCACAGATTCATGTAAACATATAGGATTATAACCGTGGTTTAATATCTTTCTGTAAACTACAGTTTAAACAAAGACTTGCCAGGACAAAGGCAAGCACATGTTTTATAAGTGCCGTGTATCTTGGAATATTCTAGGCTTCTTGTGAGAAAATCACTAACTGCTTATCTCCTAGGACCCAGGACCTGATGTTTCTGAAGTCACAACACACTTCACACTTATCTCTACACAGAAGTAGGTGGCCACTGTTGGATTCTAATGAGAATGACACCTCTGAAATCTCTCAGCTTCACAACCCCTATTAGAGCCCTCAGAGAATCTGCTCACATAGCAACAGACAATATCTTTTAAGAGGTGATATTCCTAGAATGAATCAGTTTCTAAAATTAAAAAGGAAAACAATTATGGGGAGTGGGGAAGGGTGAGGTATGTTCTCCCAGAAGGAAAGGCTAATGCTATACAAAAACAAAAGACAGTATAACCTACAAGGACAGTCTAGAAACTCAGAGAAATACAGGAAGAAATAAAAGATTTGAGTTTGAATCACATTATTTGACAAAGGTCATATAACAATGACGTTCATGCAGAATTCCTAGAAAAATCATTTGTGAGAAAGATGATGGTATTCTCAGTATATGGGGTATGAAGTAGGGGCACGCCGGGACTGAGGGGATTCTGGGGATGTGGGTCGCTTAGTGTTAAAAACAGGAAAGTCCCAGGCAAACCTGGATGAGTTGGTGTCCCCATGTGCACCTCCCTACCTAGATGGCTGATAAAAGCTTTCCCGAGCTCTCCACCAAGTTACTCCACTGATCGCTGCAACTTCCCTGCTCAGGCTGGCCCAAAGCTAAATTGCAGCAAGAGTAGATGCTTCGGTGGTGTTTCTTCAGTTCCCTTCTTTGGCATTTGTTCCTCCTTCTCGGAACCCTTGGTTGTTGAGAGACCTGATGTTTTTTTCCTTCCTTAGAGCTGTTCAAGGTGACCTTTCTTTTAGCTCTTTCCCAAGCAACTCCTATTATGTCAAACAGTCCTGGGTCATAGCTGCTCATGGGCTTGTTTCCTGCCATGTGAAGCAGATCAGCTGCTCTGTCTAATGTGAGGGTAGGTAAGAAGCATCTCTCCTAGGTAATAAAATACTACGAAGAAAAAGGTACCTTTGAGGTAATCCTCGAGAAGAAAGCATTTTAGTAGTATGACAGAGGTCAGGGGAGGAGAGAATATTCTGTAAGGCAGAACTTTCCCCACACCCAGAACAACTGTCTACCTGTTACCTGCATACCTTACAGCACGGCACTGCCAGTGGTACACAGTGGATGGATATACAGATAAATGCCAAGCTTCATAATGGTTAGATTCATAAAAAACGCATTGCATCAAACTTTTGGGAGAGTCTCAAGCTTCCTTCATTCCAAATATGAGTTCATTATGAATGGATCTCAAAAGCAATTATGGCAAGAAAGTCCATGTCTATGAATATTTCAATGTCTCCCATGAAATATGTTCCCATCATTACCCACACTACTGTATGTACAGGATTCTGCACAAACTAGGCACTCAATAATTATTGATTGGCCAATGAAGGGTAACTATCTAATGCATCATGATCATTTATGCCAGGGGCCCACAGGAATCAGCCTGATCCCAGAGCCACCTTTTTTTTTTTCCCCGCTTTGAGAAAGGAACAGATAGTGGCTTATCTTGGGTTCCTTGTGGAAGTAGGGAATACGAAAAGAAATATGAAGGTAGCATAAATGTGGGGTCACAGGACAGGAAAGAATGAGAGAATAAAGACAGAAAACATAAGATCAGAAGCAAGCAAATCAAACCTATTAAAAACTGAGAATTCTTTTTAATACTCAAAGGCACATTGATTTAAAGAAAGAGATTTTAAACAGCAAGGCTTCTTTGTTCTTGGCAGCAAAAAATTTACTGCCGTGGTCAAACGGAGATGAACAGTAGAATCAAAACTAAAGTACCTGAAATTTTAAACAAGCCAATTTACGTTTCATTTAAGAGAAGCAAACTGATGAGCCAGATAATAATTTCAAAATCTAGTTTATGAAGAGAAAAACAATTCTTGAACCCAAAGTCAAATGAGTTGGAAATAAAAAGCAAAGCAATAAAAAGGAACAAACATGTACAAAAGCTACAACCACCTCCCTCAGCCTGTGCTATTCTGCAACTTTTCTTTCTCTCCAGCTTCATCTCACATCCAGGGCAGAGGAAGACTGGACACCTAGGGATTGTCACTTCCCCAGCTGGCACTAAATTCATAAGTCCCCAACTCCAGGAGAAGGTAGGAATCTTAGTAAAGGCCAAAGTTCTCCTTGGGTCTCCAACATGGACTTTAAAACAAAACCAAAATGTTTGCTTGAGAATATCTTCATATCAATTAGCTTGAATCATGTGCAACTGTAGTTTTTATAGGTAAAAAATGAGTACATATTGGTAATTTCAAGGGATTGAACCTAATACATTATGATTTTGACTATAGACATATTAAGATCTTAAACATATGCAGCTAAATATAAAATAAGGTATATTCCTACTTCTATACTTAAACCAAAGATAGTTTCCTTTGGTCACTATTCTTTTGACACAAGGCGTGGACTCAAGTCAGGAGCCAAAAGGCCCAGGTCTGGGCTGTTTCTCCACCTCGCACTTGTTCAGCTGTCTTGGTCAGTCATCCTGTTCTGAGCTGTCATGTGAAACATCTCCTGTGACTCTGCTTTCTCTTGTTGAATGGTTTTCATTCTTGGAGCTTCGTTGGCTTTACCTGTATACTTTGTACCCTGGTTCTAGTTTCCAAATTAGTATTATAGTTATTATTATGGCTGCTTTCCCACATAGCACATTTTTCTCCTACTCTTACCTGCACATTTCACTTTTTCTCCTGTGCTGCCATCATCCTGGAAACACTGCCTGAGAACATCATCTCTTTCTGCATGGTTCCTTTGCCTGCTCTGATGTACACAGAGATGGCTCTTTGTGTTCCCCCTGAAATCTCATTGTATGGGGGGCAAACTTGCTAGCAAGGTCACTGAGAAGAGAATTCCCTCCTAAGAAAAACCTACTACCTCTCTCATTTCCTAGTTCCCAGAAACAAGATCCAAGAACTCATTGCCTCATCACTTTTTTTTCTCCTAGGTTTTTTAAAAATAAATTTTATTTTTGTACAATTTTTAAAGGTTACTTTCCATTTACAGTTACTACAAAATATTGGCTATATTGCCTATGTTGTACAATAATACATCCTTCAGCTTATCTTGCACCCAATACTTTGTACCTTGCACCTCCCCACCCCTATGTTGCCCCCCCAGTGGTAACCACTAGCTTGTTCTCTATAACCATGAGTCTGCTTCTTTTATGTTATATTCATTAGTTTGTTGTATTTTTTAGATACCACATGTAAGCGATACCATATAGTATTTATTTTTCTCCGTCTGACTTATTTCACTAGGCATAATGCTCTCCAAGTCCATCCATGTTGCTATTGCCTCAACACTTTTAACTGAAGTTCAAGTTCAGGCTGAGCTGAGGTGATCAAAATCAAATTCTGAGTGCTGATTAAAACCGTTAGGTAGGGCTTCCCTGGTGGCGCAGTGGTTGAGAGTCTGCCTCCCGATGCAGGGGACACGGGTTCGTGCCCCGGCCCGGGAAGATCCCACATGCCACGGCGCAGCTGGGCCCGTGAGCCATGGCCACTGAGCCTGCACGTCCGGAGCCTGTGCTCCACAATGGGAGAGGCCACAGCAGTGAGGGGCCCGCGTACCGCAAAAAAAAAACCAAAAAAAACAAACCAAAAAAACCTTTAGGTAGCTATAGCATCAAGCAGACAGACCATCTACAAGTCTTCACTGCCAATTACATAAAGAATTAAGGAGTTACTAATCGGTTACTGTATATGTTATATATTCATACTGACTCTAGTTCAAAATTCAGGGTTTTGATTAAATATCAAAATGTGAAGATGGGGGAGGCATGTGAATGGGGAATATTTTCCTGCTGCTGGGGGGTAGGTTATTATTTGGGAGAATAATAATAATAACCATCAGTTTATGAATGTCAAGGGCTCAAGAGTACTTTATAACAAAGCGCTCTCAAGATCCCTCAAAAGTTGTGAAAATTTTTTCCAGTACCCATTTCTTTATGACACATGACATTTAATGCATAGAACTGGAAGGAGCGGGATTATTTAAGTACTTTTGGACACTGAACTTCATTTGTTCTAGGCAGTAAGGCTCTAAGTTCAAGGCCATGGGAAGCTCTGGCCTAGGCAATATCACATAGAGAGAATCTGTCTGTAGAGAATCTGAAAGCAAAGATAACCTGGTCTATCATCATTGCCATGCATCACAATTCCAAACAATGTCAGTGGTGAAATACTCCTCCCTGAAAAAAATCTTTTCTTGGTCTATATTTTAAGTAATTGTTGTGATTACCACTGAGTTGTATAATAGATGGATAAGCTTCAAATTAGCACATTTTCATAATTTATCCTTTAATAAACATTGAATCTGACATAAAAATTATTGTAGAAAACATCCAGGTATACAGTCTGCCCCAACTCACATGGACTCAGTTAAATCTTTCGGGCAATTTCATAACCTAATCTGTGTGGTACTGTGGTACCAAGTATTCCTGCTACCATATTAACAAATTAAAGAATAAAAACCATATGATCATCCCAATAGGTGCAGAAAAAGCTTTTGACAAAATTCAACACCTGTTTATGATAAAAACTCTCCAGAAAGTGGGCATACAGGGAACCTACCTTAACATAATAAAGGCCATATATGACAAACCCACAGCAAACATCATTCTCAATGGTGAAAAACTGAAAGCATTTCCTCTAAGATCAGGAGCAAGACAAGCATGTCCACTCTCACCACTATTATTCAACATAGTTTTGGAAGTCCTAGCCACGGCAATCAGAGAAGAAAAAGAAAAAAGAGGAATACCAATTGGAAAAGAAGATGTAAAACTGTCACTGTTTGCAGATGACGATACTAAACATCGAAAATCCTAAAGATGCCACCAGAAAACTACTAGAGCTAAACAATGAATTTGGTAAAGTCGCAGGATACAAAATTGATGCACAGAAATCTCTTGCATTCCTATACACTAACAATGAAAGATGAGAAAAAGAAATTAAGGAAACAATCCAATTTACCATTGTAACAAAAAGAATAAAATACCTAGGAATAAACCTACCTAAGGAGGCCTGTACTCAGAAAACTGTAAAACACTGATGAAAGAAATCAAAGATGACACAAACAAATGGAGAGATGTACCATGTTCTTGGAAGAATAAATATTGTGAAAATGACTATACTACCCAGAGCAATCTACAGATTTAATGCAATCCCTATCAAATTACCAGTGGCATTCTTCACAGAATTAGAACAAAAATATTTTACGATTTGTATGGAAACACAAAAGACCCCGAATGGCCAAAGCAATCTTTTTTAAAAAAATTTGTTTTAATTTTATTTATTCTAGGCTGTGTTGGTTCTTGGTTGCTGCATGTGGGCTTTCTCTAGTTACGGCGAGCAGGGTCTACTCTTTGTTGCTGTGAGTGGGCTTCTCATTGTGGTGGCTTCTGTTGTTGCAGAGCACAGGCTCTAGGCATGTGGGCTTCAGTAGTTGTGGCTTGCGGGCTCTAGAGCGCAGGCTCAGTAGTTGTGGCGCACAGGCTTAGTTGCTCCACGGCATGTGGGATCTTCCTGGACCAAGGCTCAAACCCGTGTCCCCTGCATTGGCAGGCTGATTCTTAATCACTGGGCCACCAGGGAAGTCCCCCAAAGCAATCTCAAGAAAGAAAAACAGAGCTGGAGGAATCAGGCTTCCTGACTTCAGACTATACTACAAAGCTACAGTAATCAAGACAGTATGGGACTGGCACAAAAACAGAAATATAGATCAGTGATACAGGATAGAAAGCCCAGAAGTAAATCCATACACCTATGGTCACCTAATCTATTACAAAGGAGGCAAGAATATACAATGGAGAAAAGACAGTCTCTTCAATAAGTGGTGCTGGGAAAACTGGATAACTACATGTAAAAGAATGAAATTAGAACACTACCTAAAACCATACACAAAAATAAACTCAAAATGGATTAAAGACCTAAATGTAAGACTGGACACTATAAAACTCTTAGAGGAAACCAAAGGAAAAACACTCTTTGACATAAATCACAGCAAGATATTTTTTGACCCATCTCCTAGAGTAATGAAAATAAAAACAAAAATAAACAAATGGGACCTAATTAAATTTAAAAGCTTTTGCACAGCAAAGGAAACCATAAACAAGACAAAAAGACAACCCTCATATGGGAGAAAATATTTGCAAATGAAGCAACAGACAAAGGCTTAATCTCCAAAATATACAAACAGCACATTCAGTTCAATATCAAAAAAACAAACAACCCAATCAAAAAATGGGCAGAAGACCTAAATAGACATTTTTCCAAAGAAGATATACACATGGCCAAGAGGCACATGAAAAGATGCTCAACATCACTAATTATTAGAGAAATGTAAATGAAAACTACAATGAAGGGCTTCCCTGGTGGCGCAGTGGTTGAGAGCCCACCTGCCGATGCAGGGGACACTGGTTCGTGCCCCGGTCCGGGAGGATCCCACATGCCGTGGAGCGACTGGGCCCGTGAGCCATGGCCACTGGGCCTGCACGTCCGGAGCCTGTGCTCTGCAACTGGAGAGGCCACAACAGTGAGAGGCCCGCGTACCACAAAAAACAAACAAACAAACAAAAAAACTACAATGAAGTATCACCTCACCAGTCAGAATGGCCATCATCAAAATAATCTACAAACAATAAATGCTGGAGAGGGTGTGGAGAAAAGGGAACCCTCTTGCACTGTTGGTGGGAATGTAAACTGATACAGCCACTATGGAGAACAGAATGGAGATTCCTTAAAAAACTAAAAATAGAACTACCATGTGACCCAGCAATCCCAATACTGGGCATATACCCTGAGAAAACCATAATTCCAAAAGACACGTGAACCACAATGTTCATTGCAGCACTATTTACAATAGCCAGGTCATGGAAGCAACCTAAATGTCTAGCGACAGACAAATGGATAAAGAAGATGTGGTACATATATACAATGGAATATTACTCAGCCATAAAAAGGAACGAAATTGGGTCATTTGTGGAGACGTGGATGGACCTAGAGACTGCCATACAGAGTGAACTAAGTCAGAAAGAGAAAAACCAATATCGTATATTAACGCATATATGTGGAATCTAGAAAAATGGTACAGATGAACCTATTTGCAGGGCAGGAATAGAGACACAGACGTACAGAACATACATGTGGACACAGGGAGGGAAGGGGAGGGTGGGACAAACTGGGAGATTAGGATTGACATATATACAAATACATATATCAGTAAAACAGATAACTGATGGGAACCTGCTATATAGTGCAGAGAGTTCAGCTCCGTGCTCTGTGATGACATAGATGAGTGGGATTGGGGGGGGGTGAGAGGGAGGTCCAAGAGGGAGGGGATATATGTATACATATAGCTTACTTACTTCATTGTACAGCAGAAACTAACACAACATTGTAAAGCAACTATACTCCAATTAAAGAAAAAATCAATGAGAATAATAAAGTAACTGTAAAGACAAAGACAGGGAACTAGAGTTGCTTCAATTGTATCATTCTGTGGGATGGCTTGGAATTTTTATTTGTGTTTAAAATTTCAAACGGTGAAGCAACGTGAAGTGCAAGTTGTAATATTTTCATTTTTCAAGAACAAATTTTTAATACATGAAATATTTTTCCAAGCTTCAATAGTATCATTAAAAGTATCATTCTTTTTAAAATTGGCATTTGCAACTAAAGAACAATCAAGAAAAGAATAACGTTTACTGATTATTACAGGATTATTACTGAAAATAAATCTGTGGAATAGAGGAGCAGGGTGTAGAAAATGCTTCTGTCTGGGTGTCAAACACACTAGCATGCCACTGCCTCCAGGGAACGCTTAGGATGGAACTAGGAGCTCACTCTCATTGTCACCTTCATAGGAGGCTCTGTGGCAGACAGCAGAGCTCAGGCCTCAAGAGACCTGGAAGAAGATTTCTATTTGGAGCCCAGAGAACCAGCCTCCACTGACAGTTCAAGGGGAACTCCCTTCTTTTTTTTTTTATTAGCACAGCCTTCAGAAGCCACAGTGGAAAGACTTTGAAGCAGATCTCTGATTTTAAAAAATATTACCTCTATCTTTGAAAGTTATAAGCTCCCAGACATTTTTCTTCCAGTTTTATTGAGATATAATTGACATACAGCACTGTATAAGTTTAAGGTGTACAGCATAGTGATTTCACTTACATACATCATGAAATGATTAGCAAAATAAGTTTAGTAAACATCCATCATCTCATATAGACACATAATTAAAGAAATAGGAAAAATGCTTTCCTTGTGATGAGAACTCTTAGGATTTACTCTCTAACAATTTTCAAGTATAACAGACAGCAGTGTTAATTATATTAATCATGTTGTGCATTACTTCCCTAGAACTTACTTACAACTGCAAGTCTGTACATTTCGACCACCTTCATCCGATTCCCTCTCCCCTGACCTCCTACCTCTGGTAACTGCCAATCTAATCTATTTTCCTATGATTTTATTTGCTTGTTTTTGAAGTATAATTGACGTACATCACTACATTAGTTCCTGTTACACGACATAGTGATTTGATATTTCTATACATTTCAAAATGATCACCATGATAAGTCTAGTTACCATACTTCACCAAAGATATTACACAACTATTGAATGTATCGCCCACATTATAAACTTCACACCTGTGACTCATTTATTTTGCAAGTGGAAGCGCATACCTCTTCATCTCCCTTACCTATTTCTCCCCTCCCCGCAACACCCTCCCCTCTGGAAACCACCTGTTCGTTCTCTGTATTGATGACTCTGTTTCTGTTTAGTTATATTCGTATGTTTTGCTTTTTAGATTCCACATGTATGTGAAATCATACAGCATTTTTCTTTCTCTGTCTGATTTGTTTTACTTAGCATAACACGCCCTAGGTCCATTCATGTTGCTGCCAATGGCAAGATTTCATTTCTTTTTATTAAACCCCCAGATTTTAAATGATGCAAAGGAAAATGAGGCAGGCTATTCTCATCTGCACATCTGAAAGACAAAGAGGCAGCCAAGCACCGTGAGCGGAGCAAAGGTTCTAGCTTCTGGTCGCCTGCTCCGTATGGCAGGCCCACTGCTGCCTGGCAGTGCAAAGGGCAGTATTCTACTGCTCTAGGACTGTTCCTCATCCCTAAATCATTCTTACCTCACAGGAATGCTGGGAAAATGCAATGAGACAATGTGAATATAAAACAGGGTCTGGCTCATAATAGCACCATGATGTAGCCAGCTGTATACACAGCAAAAAAGAGAGAAACCATCTAGAATGATCTCTTTTTCTAAAAAGATGATTGAAGGCAGAAGGTAGATGTGAAAAACCCAGTCAGGAAAGAACCAGGAGGAATGATTCAGAAAAGGGGTGCCCATAGGTCCTGATCTGCCTGGGACAGTCCTAATTGAGGCTGGCTAGCCCTTCATCATGATGAATATTCCTTTTACTCTCAGAAGTGTCCCAGTTTGGATAACACTAGAACTGCTGTGAGGGTTAAGTAGTAGAACTTTCCTCCATTTCATCAAGGAAGAAAATAAGCTCAGAAAACATGAAATGCTTTATTGATGATCACATGTAGTTAAGTAGCAGAAATTCCAGGCTTGTCCTGAAATCTTTTTACTGCTTGGGATGAGAAGAAACCTAATAATTCTAATTGCTCTTATCTTGCTCCAGCCAAGACTAGATCATGTGTACATCTGTAGATTCACTACAGTTGAGTCCTGGATATCTGTAACCGTAGAGCTACCATGCAAAAAAGAAGAGGCCAGAGGGCAAGTAGCCCCTACCCTAGGACCAGGATTCAGCTGGCATTTTTGTTGCCTGCTATGATTATCTCAAAATATGCAGCCATGTGAGTCCCAAGTCATTGGCTACCTAGATCTTTTTGTTTCATTCTGCTCTGACAGATTTCTTGCCTACCAGTCCTATGGTCTTCCCTTAGTGTCTTATCAGGAGTCCTTCAGCTGTAAGTGACATAAACCCAGATTAAACTGCAAAAAATTATGAGCTCAGAAAATCGATAAGTCCATGAGTAAAACCGGCCTAAGAACTAGCTGGATCCAAGAACCAGGTGATGTTATAGAACGTGGTCCCAATGTAGTTAGAGGGAAGAGTACTGAATGCAGGGTCAGGGATCCAAGGAAACAAGAGCAGCTGATTCAATGAGGGCTCGAGAAAGGAGGCCTGGGTGAAGATAAAGTTTGGGACTCTTACTTGTTTTTACAAATCACTAGTTTTTAAGGTGGGTGTTTATAAATACAAGCCAGAGAATATTTTTATCATTAATTCTGAAGTCAAACTAAGTTTATTTGTATTGAATAGCAAGACATTTGTCAAAACGCCCTATTCCTGAAAACCATGAAGAAAAACCTCATCTCCTCTCAGAGAATGGATTATTAGCAAATGCTTGGGAAAGCAAAAATATCAAATGTTGCATCAAAGCTCACTGGAATTTTAACAGTATTTGTAAAATGAAAAAGAATTCACAAATATTTGGTTAAACTGTATTTCTTTTTCCAGATGTGGAAAATAAAACAAACATTAAAAAGAATAAAAGGGCGAACTCTTTGCAAAGCAACTATTAACTTACACTCTGAATGGAGTTTTAAAAGAACAACAGTTAGAGGGTGGGGCTGGTAGTGGCAGAGAGTTAAAAATGCAATGCATTCACATTCAAATCTTAAAAACATGCAGAAAGGCCTCTCCCACACCTCACCTTGTTAAGTGTCCCATCGCCCTTTTGCACAGATTCTGTGACCTCCTCAGAGAAGGTCTTCAAATGTCACTGTATCTGAGGAGCTTTCACCGATTACCGGGTCTCTCACTTCACCCAGTTTTATTTTTTTCTTCACTGAATTTACGACTTCCTGATGTTATATTACATGTTCTTTTTAGTTTGTCAATTAGTGTTTCCCTCAGTGGAGGAGAATCTCTAAAGCCACTTGTCTGTTCTGTTTACCCCTATATTCCTGGGGCCTCAACCGAGCTGGGCACGGAGCAGGTGTCAACAGCCATCTGCTGAAAGGATTAAATGTAGAAAGGACATCTGGAAACAGTACTGATAACCAATTAAAAACAGTAACATCTGTAATCACTTTTATTACTTAAGTTTATCTTTAAAAAATAGAGTCTGGCTGAAATTTCTAGCAGCTTCTCAACCTACAAAACTCCGATTTCATGCAGCTGAATATGACTCTGAACACAAGAGTATTTTGGTGAAGAAAACAGCTGTTGGTGTCTGTTTTCCCCAATGGTTATCTTATTGTTGGCCCATTCTTTAGATACTTTAAAAGAAAAACAAAAAACAAAAAATCCAAACCTTCCCGCTTTTAGGCACCATGTGAAAACTTAATTTCATTTTGATTAAACAACAAATTATATTTTGGGAGAAACCTTTTCAACCGTTCAGCAGCTAGGTCAATCACTATCTGTTGCTTTATAAGCTCATATAAATAGTAACTAATTAGAATTTTAATTCCTTTTTCCATTCACTTTAGTATTCCTTAGCAGATACCATATAATATAAGGGAACGTAGTAGAAAGATTAAGAAATCAGACTTTTGGGGTTATAATTCTGGATCCACTGTTTGATAACTGTGTGAGTTTGGGCAAGTTACTTATCCTCTGAAATCCTGTTTCCTCACCTGAAAAATGAGGAAAATAACAAAAGTTGTAGCACCAAATTGGGGGCAAATGAAAGAATATTAAACTAGCAAACAACAACAACAAAAATACCCTTTAAGAATCTTTTAACATAGGGCTTGACATTAAGTACTTGCTAAATATTTTTTATTAATATTATTTCTTTAATTATTCTAGGTTTTCCCCCCAAGAGTTTAACATTTCAACGTTTTTGTTGAAGTAAATCCAACACAATTCTCCTGCTTAAAACAAGCCCCTGTACTTAAAACAGAAACTTGCACCAATTAGGTTACATGAAAACCAAATTTACATGAGATACTGTAAAGTAAAATAAAACAATGTTCACCACAAGAAGACGAAACTCACTTCAAAATCTCGGCGGGGGTGTGTGTGTGCGCATGGGTGATACTCTTTGGTTGTCTATATAAACCAACTGCTATGATTAATAAGACTAAGTTTTCTAAAGAAAATGAGATAATAACAAAAGGCCTCTTTGTGCTTAACTTTCGTCAGGGGCAAAAGAGAAAGAGACAAAACAGCATGAAATGATGAGACCGAGTGATGAAAATTCATTCACAATGATTACTTTCAAGAGCAATTTCTCTCTGGTAATTCAGCAGCCTGTTACTATGGCTCTCTGGGGTGATAGCTAATGTAAATGAAGCTATTAAAAGTGGATTATCATGGTAAGAATATACGCAACCAATAATGCAATAGAAATCCTTCCAAAGCATTTGGGGAAAATTCAAGAGAAGAAATGTCCTTTTTTTTTTTTTTTTTAAAGTTAATGGCCTATAACACCCTTCTTCCTTGACTAATAACCAGCAGGCACTTAAAAATATCCATTCAGGAAAAAGAAAAACAAACTTGTTTGGATGAAATAGGAACCCACCTGGGTTGTCAGTATCTGTGTTTGGTCCCAGGACTCAGATTCTGAGCCAGATTCTTTGAGAGATTATGGGAAACGTCTCAAATGATTTTTGCCAACTACTCTTTACTTAGAAAAGGTAATGCTTTATGGATGGGTGTCAAGGAATCTAAAATTTATTAATTTCAAAAACCTTTCTTGCAGATGTGGATGGCTTTCTCAAGGTTTTGTTGAATAAAAATTAAGTACCACGTAGTGTGAAAAATTTTTTAAGGACATTGTCCTTCACAAACTCACACAAATAGTCTTTGGAATGTCCACTTCAAGTAGCTGTTGGTTTTGCTTTCTAGAAACCTACACATTGGCTATGATAACTAGATTGGTTTTAAAACATCTATGACCACAACTCTGCATTGAAACATTCACTGAGTGCACTGGTTTACTAGTTTAAGTAATGGTTCTACATGCAGGACTGAAGTGGGGAGCAACAGAACGGGAACAATTTGTGTTCAGAACAGCGTGCAGGAAGTATCTGCAAAAGAAGACAAACTTTAAGGTAGGATTTACATGAGCAGAAGAGGTGGGTAATTCGACATAGGGCACAGCCTCTTGTTTGGAATGACAGAGCAGAAGAAGGGATGCAAGAGGAATTATACTTTCTGTAGACCAAATGTGCAGGTGGGAGGACTGAGTAAGAGAAAGGAAGTTGTCTTGGCTGAGTCTCATTGGCAGAGAACTCTGAGACCAATAAACTAGTAAAGAAAGTTGACTAGATTAATCTCACCAATGATAGGAAGAGGAGTCATGAGTGATAATCCGGAAATCACTGGGATGTGATGTTAGAAGGTATTTTGAGACTATTCCATTTGAAAGGAGAAGGCATCTGACATTCTTTTTATTCCTTTCAAACAAAGGATTAAACCAACCAATGAGTTGACTCAGAAAAATTTCAAAAGTATTATAGCCCTATTCAAACTTCTGTCTAGCTCCTTCTTACTTCCTATTCCATGATGCAACAGCAGAGATGATTGTTTTTTCAGACCCAAAGCAATAAACCTGGCTTGGTAGAGCTGTTTTTATTTCTACATGTTGTGCAGAAGGATTGGTTAATTGCTTGTGCTCTTGTGGAAGGGCAGTCTTCAAGATGGCCCCACATATATGAGTTTTTCCATGTTCCCAACTTCCTCATCCTCTCCCTTTTCCATCCTTGGTGATGACAGTGTCTCTCCTCTCAGCCCTATGAGGCCCTCTCCCATTATTAAAACCTGCTTTCAGGGAAAATTTTGAAAAAATGTCCAATAAAGCCTAATTGGCATCCTCTCCTAGAGAACAGTCTTGCGCTAGAAGCAGGAAGCTAAACTGGGGACTTTTAGTCATCAGTGAGCCAGAAACTTATGAATTAACAGCAAGAGTTATTATTAATTGAGCACCTACTACATACAAGCACTGCCCTTTCATGTGGCAGGGAGAGTGGTGGGACAAGCGGGGCCCATACCTTTTAAGGAAGTGCTGTCTCATCCTATATAATCACATAATTCAAGAGTCAGGCATTGTCTTTGTTTGTATCCAGTGGATGAGAGTATACAGTAGAAGGTCCCAAGGGTCTTAAGATATAAATGGGCTAAACATTTTAGAGTAAGGGATACCAACATCAGGAAAAACAGAACCAAGTCATAAATATAAACTAGCCAAATGTTGGCAGCATAGCCTAGTAGTTTAGAACCCAGATTCTATACCCAGACAGCTGGGTTCAAATCCTGGCCCTATGGCTTACCAGCTGCATGGTCTTGGGACATTCCTTAAACTCTTTGTGCCTCAATTTGCTCATCTGTAGAAGAGGGATGATGATGATAATAGCATCTGCCTTATTAAGAGCATGAAATGAGTTAATATTTGTAAAGTTCTGAAAACTCTGCTCATAAGAGTTTACTAATAAATAAAAATCTCAAGTACTGATTTTTCCCTTCTAAACTGACAGCTCTTGGTCACCAGAAATGTTCAAGAACAGGTCCTGGAATGTAAGCCAACTCCATGAAGGCAAAAATGTTTGTCTCTTTTGTTCGGGCCTCTGCCTAGATCAATGCCTGGTATAGACCAGGCTCAGAAAACATCATGGAATGAATTAACGCACCCACCATGGTAGTTACACAGAAGAGTTCTGCAGGCATCCAAATTTGGACAAAGTGACCTCTACGGAATTTTCTACCTTTAGGTTCTATGATTTCTTTTCTTTTCTTTTGTTTTATGTTGGGGGTAGGAGTTTATTTATTTATTTATTTATTTTTGCTGTGTTGGGTCTTCATTTCTGTGCAAGGGCTTTCTCTAGTTGTGGCAAGCGGGGGCCACTCTTCATCGCGATGCGCGGGCCTGTCACTATCGTGGCCTCTCTTGTTGCGGAGCACAGGCTCCAGACACGCAGGCTCAGTAGTTGTGGCTCACGGGCCTAGTTGCTCCACGGCATGTGGGATCCTCCCAGACCAGGGCTCGAACCCATGTCCCTGGCATTAGCAGGCAGATTCTCAACCACTGTGCCACCAGGGAAGCCCTCTATGATTTCTTTAATGAACTAATGCATTGGAACAGTACAATACTAAAAATGTAATGGTCTGAGACAAAATTATGTCTATTTTTTTCTCTTTCTCTCTCCCTCCCTTTCTTTCTTTCTTTCTTCCTTTCTTTCAAGGAGCCCATGTCTATTAAATGAGTGCTTTCTTATAGTTAAAAGGTTAACCAAGAACATAAAGTATGCTATCAAGGGTCTCTACTCATCTCCACAGGTGTCTAATCATTATCTTCTTTTACAGTTTCAGATCTCCAAGCTTTTCAGCTGGGCCAGGTTGGCATTTCACTGCCCTTTATGTGTGTGACAAGTGAAAAGAGGGAAAGAAAAGAAACTTGAATGAAGAAAACCAGAATCTGCACAGCAGTTTGAAGGTGGTGTTCAGTCAGCTCCAACTCAACCTGCTTCATCAGGCTCCCTGCAGCATCTCTGTTCATCTTACACCCCTCATGTGTGAGAGGCCCCAACTCCTCTCTCAGAGCAGAGCCTCTCCCACACCCTGGCTGTCACCCCCACCTAGACAGATACGCCATCAATACCTGCGAAGCTGACCTGCGTCACCTGGGAGCAGAGATAAGCTCTGACTCCGCAGCTCTCACACCGAGGACAGAAAAAAGTCTCCTGGCAACAACAGCAAACAAAGTAGATGCCCCTGACTTCGCTCTCCTAGAACCTGGTTCTCATAGTTCTCCTGAGAAATCAGGATGTGACTGTCACCTCTCAGAACGGAAACAGTTAATTCAGCCACTTAGATCAACTTTTAAACTCCCATCCCCCGCGATATTACATCATTTTGGCAGGAACGATGAAATAACTAACTTGCTGACAGTTGCTTGGACTATCTGCAAATGTGGAAAAAAAATACTTTTAATCAGGTCAAGTCACTCTGCCATTGGGATTCTAAATTTACTCATATTATCGAAGAAAAATATTCAGTTATAGTGTGAAAAATATGGTATTTTTAGCTCAATAAGCAACCCAGAGTTCTTTCTTCAAATTTTGACGTTTAATTAATCAGAAATTGGTGTCAGAAAACTGTTTCCTGTGAAGCCATCTCTTCCTATAGGATTTTTCTTAAAAAATCTGGACTATAGAAAAAAATTTACAACCTGGACTTCCACAGACCATTGATCTCCACCTGTGTCTTATACCTAACAGAAGCTGTTGCCACCCTTTTTTCTTTGTGTGCCCTAACAGTTATAAACATGAATAAACATGAAAATAAAATATTAAGCATCTTTTATTTCCTTTGCCTCTAATTATACGATCCCCTAAATTTGTCTCTAATAATAAAAGATTAGTAAAACTTTTAACGTATTAATAATATTGTATGTATCAGTATCTTAGCATTTATGAATTAAGACAGAGGTCTTACTATTCTCTCCAATTTTTGTAAAACTAAGATTCAGAGAAGTTAAGAGACTCTCCCAAGAGCACACATAGGTAACAGAGGTGGGTTTCAGTCTAGACCGGTCTAAAATTCTCATGTATTCTGTTTATGACATATTATGAATTCAGTGAGAAAGGGAACTTCAGTGATTTAAGTTAGGAGTCAGCAAACTGTTTCTGTAAAGGATCAGATAGCAAAATTTTAGGCTTTGTGGGCCATATAGTCTCTGTCACAACCGCTCAACTTTGCAGTGTAGTGCAAAAGCAACCGTGACAAAACATGAATGAATGAGCATGGCTGTGTTAAAAAATAAAATGTTTATTTACAAAAGCAGGTAGTGGACCAGCTCTGGCCCATGGCTGATCTCAGTAAATCTGGAATTTAGGGACAAAATCTAAACTGTGGTCTGCCTATTAGGAGCAAGAAGTTCCCTCAACTAAAGGTAAAGGCTAGAGTCATGGAGAAGAGGCTACCTGGTGTTAACAGTAAGTGGAAAAATTAAAGCAGAAAATGCTATTATAAGAAGCAGAGAAGCATAATGGTTATGGACTATGGATCAGTTGGGTCAACGGTTTGGGCCCTCTGGCTGTATGGTCTTGGTCGAGCTACTTGGTCAACTTCTTCATGCTTTATCTACTGTTCCTTATCTATTAAATGGGGATATTAAAGCATTTTCCTCATAGAGTTGTTATGAGAATGGAATGAATTAACATATGTAATGCATATAGAATATGGTCTAGACAGTATTTATTCCTCAATAAATGCCAGATGTATATACACAGTTGACCCTCCTTGAACAACACAGGTTTTAACTGTGCATGTCCACTTATAGGTGGACTTTTTTCAATAGCAAATACTACAGTACTACACAATCCGTGGTTGGTTGACTCAGGATTTACCAACTGTGAAGTTGTATGTGAATTTTCAACTGCGCTGAGGGTCGGCACCCCTAACTCAACTGTATATATACCTGACGAGAAATTATTCCTATTTCTATTGATATGTATCAAACCACTGTAAACGTAACGGCTCAAAAGAAACAACAGTCATTTATTTTGCAAGTAAATCTGCAGTTTGGACAGGGCTTATCTGGGAAGACTTGTCTCTGCTCCATGTGGCCTCAGCTTGATGGAGGACTGGAGAATTTCCTTCCAAAGTGGCTCACTCGTATGGCTGACAAGTTGGGAGCTCAGCTAGGGCTGAGGGCCTGGGGCCTTGGTTCATTTCCAGGACTCTCCATTTGGCCCGGGCTTTCTCACAAGTTTTGGGCGGGGGGTGATTGTAAGAATGAGTGTTCCAAGAGTGAGCCAGGAAGAAGCTGTATTATCTTTGAAGCCTTAGGCTTGGAATTAATGTAGCATCAGTTCCATCGCACTCTATTTTTTAGAAATGAGTTAGTAAGTCCAGTCCATATTTAAGGGGACAGGAACTAGACTCCACCTCTTGATGGGAAGAGTGTCAAAAAACTGTGAACATGTTTTAAAATTCCAAAGTATATCTACTGGCCACAAATTATTTATATTGCTTCCACATTCAAAAAAATCCATAAATTCACCCCTTCCAGTACACCCCAGTGTCTCATCAGGCTTAGGATCAAGGTTCAGAATCTTATCATCTAAATCAAATCTAGGTACAAATGAAACCCCTTGGGTGAGGTTTCTTTTTTTTTTTTTTTTTTTTTTGTGGTACGCGGGCCTCTCACTGTTGTGGCCCCTCCCGTTGCGGAGCACAGGCTCTGGACGCGCAGGCACAGCGGCCGTGACTCACGGGCCCAGCCGCTCCGCGGCATGTGGGATCTTCCCGGACCAGGGAACGAACCCGTGTCCCCTGCATCGGCAGGCGGACTCTCAACCACTGCGCCACCAGGGAAGCCCGGGTGAGGTTTCTTGTATATTGTTTCTCTCAGTCTGAACACTTGTGAACAAACACCTATATACCCAACAAACAATGGTGTGCTATGCCTTGGAAAATCACTGTAGACATTCTTGCTGAAAACAGAGGAAAATGGAAGTACACAATCGTCATTGGTTCAATGAAATTTTGAAATCTAGCCAGGCAAACATTCCCTGTTCCTTCTTCAGGTCTCAGTCCTACTGCCTAGGAAGGATTTTCCCACTTCTCCTGGGTCTCCCCTTTCAGTCTTGGTTCCTCTTAAATTATCTTGGTTCCCTTTAAGTTATCTTTCCTTTTATACAAAATGTGCCCTGTATTGGAAGCTGAATAGTTTTATCAGCCTGTCTCCTGCCCATGGAAATTCTGGAATCTAAAGATCTCTTTTTGTTTCTGTTTTTGTCCCTTTAATCTATGCTGGCAAAATGTTAATCAATAAAATCTTGTCACTGTATTTTTAAAAATTGTAACTATGTGTGGTGATGGATGTTAACTAGACTTATTGAGGTGATCATTTTACAATATACACAAATATTGAATCATGCTGTATACCTGAAATAAAAATAATGTTATATGTCAATTATATCTCAATAAAAAACAAAACAACAAACCAAAAAAAAAAAAACCAGCAAAAACCTCTGTGGACTTCTCATCATTTTTATTAGAGTATACTCCATTAGACAAAAACTTCCCCACAAATCTTTTTGATGTAAGTCCTTCTCTACCTTGGGATTCCTGTAAAGCTGCAATGGGACCATTACTTTAAGATTATTAGAAGCCCCACTGTTTAACTAAGAGAGTCTGCCTGGCATGCCCTTAATATGCTTAGAGAAACTTTGTCTGTTTCAAGGGGTCTATGAGACATTACCCACAAAGGCTCTTTGGCTTTTGGATTTGATCTTTGGTCTGACACCCTTTCTTAATCTGAGAATCTTCTGCTGTATGGAGAAACTGGGAATGAGAAATACTTTTATATTTGAATGTAGCAAGCACTGGATCTTTTATATATTTTCTTTAAGTTTTCTTGAAAACGAAACAGTTCCCATTTTGAACTCATCTCTCTACATATTTATATGTGACTAAAAGAAGCCATTTGGCATTTTCAACATTCTGGCTGAAATTCTTTTTAGCCAAATCTACCAGTCCACTCGATACCTTTTGTATTTATAGTGTCACTGTAGGTGACATCTTGCTAACATGCTAGTAGCCTCTTCAAGGGCCATCAGGCTTCTGTGCACAGTCTCTTCAAAATCCCTCCAACTTCTGCCCACCACTCTGTCCCAGAGTCAATGTCCCACGTTTTAGGTTTTGTTACAGCAGCACCCAACTTCCAGTTCTCAGAATCTGTTCCAATTGTCTACTATCATGCATAAAACATCTCAAACAGTGGCTTAAAACAACAGTAACACTTATTTTGCTCACAAATCCTGGGTTTGACTGGGCTTGGGTAAGTGGTTCTCACTCACTGGAATTATCACCAAGGCTTCATCACTCACAACTGACATCTAGACTGGGAAGCCTTTTGGGTACCACTTTCTCGATTTGGTATCTCCACATGATCTTTGTAAGTGATGGACACGGGGTAAATGAACTTCTTACATGGGGGAAAAGCTCCCAGAGTGACTGTCCCAGGAAACACTGGAAGAGGCCACATGGACTTCTCCATCCTAGACTCAGAAGTCACCCAGATCTCCTCCCTGGAATTGTCAAGGCAGTCACAAAGACCTGCCGGATTTAAGGAGGGGGTGGGACATGGACTCTCCTTCTTGATCTCTCCTTCTGATAAAAAATTTATAGACATATATTAACACTACCTCAGATATGTCTGAAGGACTGGTAACTTTAGCAGGAAAGGCAATCCAAACTTCTAATGATGCAACTGGTTTCTGCCAATGATGTTGGAAACACCTCATGTATGAGGCAGCTGATCTGTATGGATGGTCAGGAGAGAGAGATGGTGGTCTTTTTTTTTTTTTTTTTTTTTTGAAGAAGGTGATGATATGAATTTGGAGAGAAAATTGGGATCTAGAGGAAGTAAAGATATCAAATTCTTAACACCCACATAGATCCATCTTTTTAAGGAAGTTAGAATATGTTATTTAGAACAGGGAAGGTTGAAAGCCACTCTCTCTTTTCAGATTTAGGGAAATTCCAAGGTGTAACACTATGTTCCAAGAATATCAGGCTTGTGGAATGCACTTTATTGGAGGCAGACAGGAAATTCCCTGCTGCACAGTAATCAATATTTTCACGCCCTGTCCTGCAAATGCAAATAGGAATCTTGCTCTAAATTCTTGTTGCCTTTCAGAAAGTTACAGGGCGTATTTTTTCCTGTCCTCTTTCTTTCTTTCCTTGATAGCAGCCAACCGGGGATTCAGTTGTTATAATTTAACATTTATTTATCTTTTCTTTGAGAATCCCATACCTTTGGTACAGGAAGGAGTAGCTAAGTTCAGAGTCATAATAAAGATTAGGGAGGCAATACAGAGTTGAGACATCTGCATTTGGGCCACCGGATTTGATGTCTCTGAGCCTTGCTTTCTTCTTGTGAGTAGACAAGCTAGTGGATGTTGACTTCTACTAGAATTGACACCTATAAACAATGCTGTATGTGTCTTGGATTAAGAAGTGAATTAAAAACAGAAAATATCTTTGCACTAACATTTCTTTTAAGTCCTCTCATAGTGCTACCATTGTGGGATCAAGTGGATGAATTTCTTTCTTTCTTTCAAGAAGTCTGGGTTTTTTTTTAATGTCTAAACCATTATTAAATCTAGATTAATGTCAGAAAAACAATGCTGGCTGGCACATTCATATTTTTAGGAAGTTTTCATTTCTCTGAGTGTAAGTATCTGGTCTATAATTCTTTGAGAGGAGCAAGCATCTTCCATCAGTGGCTGCTTCATGTGTTTGCACTTTTGGCCTAGGCCTCCTTTCGTACTGAATGTGGACCATTTTGCATTGCTGTTTATTTTTCAGTGGCTTTGTCCCTCTCCTGCATCTACACCACATGCTCCACAAGGCCTGGTGTGTTTGTAGGTACTCAATAAATGTTTGAAAAAGGAATGAATTTGTTTTCCCATCACTTTCCAAAATGCCTATAAACATCAGACCTGAGTTATAAGTTGGGGATGATGATGTTTCTAAACTGGATACAAGCACATAAGCTCTTGTTTCTGCCATTTTGAGAGAATCACGTGAGTGCACTGGCCACCTTTCATCCTTATGTTGCACATTTGCAACATAAGTGGCCACAGTTGCTTACCAACCCTGATTCATTTCCCATCTCTGACCTCGTCTCTCTAATCCACTAATATCAGGTCACTATATATTTTAAACTCATTCCGTTTCCAGTAAAAGATCTGCTGTCATAATCAGCTATCAGCTGAGGACTGAAAGCCATGATATGAAAGTCTAGCATCCTGTGACAAACTTGGATTAGACTACGATTGCTTAAGTGTTGTCACTGCAAAATGCAAGGTCAGAATTTACATACTATTACTCAGCCATAAAAAGAAATGAAATTGAGTTATTTGTAGTGAGGTGGATGCACCTAGAGTCTGTCATACAGAGTGAAGTCAGAAAGAGAAAAACAAATACCGTATGCTAACACATATATATGGAATCTAACAACAATAAAAAAGTGGTTCTGACGAACCTAGGGCCAGGACTGGAATAAAGACGCAGATGTAGAGAATGGACTTGAGGATATGGACTTGAGAATGGACTTGAGGATATGGGGAGGGGGAAGGGTAAGCTGAGACAAAGTGAGAGAGTGGCATGGACATATATACACTACCAAGTGTAAAATAGATAGCTAGTGGGAAGCAGCCGCATAGCACAGGGAGATCAGCTCTGTGCTTTGTGACCACCTAGAGGGGTGGGATAGGGAGGGTGGGAGGGAGGCGCAAGAGGGAGGAGATACAGGAATATATGTATACATATAGCTGATTCACTTTGTCACACAGCAGAAACTAACACACCATTGTAAAGCAATTATACTCCAATAAAAATGTTAAAAAAAAAAGAATTTACATACTTTTCCTTAATGATTCCTTTCTAGCTTTGGCTTCACTATGCTGAAATCAACTGAAATACATTCTATTATTGGCAATCTTTTATCTTCTAGTCAAATCTAGCTTGGCGGATCTTGTTATTCCTTATTATTTTTGAAACTATTAAACTAAACAATGTGTGATCTTTCCAGGAAATGCTGCAAGGGAGGCGGCTTCTGGACATGGCCTCTTTATTGTTCTATTTCTGATAAATAATCAGTTCTGTTCCCTCTAAATAATTACTGAGATTGCTCTATTGTTCCGATGACCTCATTTGAGACAGGGATTTTCCCCTCTGCCTTCTTCCCCATTAATTTCTATCTTTAATGAATGCAAGTACAGTGAGAACTTACAGTGTTGATTGTCCCTATAATTGTTATTGCCGGTTGTGGACATTCTCTATTCACAGTAGTGATTCCTACAAGTTTTCAAGTTACCATATGGAAGTGCAGACCCAATGGACAGAGAGCACAGGGCTCCCTGAGTCCTGTTCTGCCCTGCAGTGCTGAGGCATTGCTGAGTAATCAACAGGAGCGATCTGCTTTAGATTCCGACGTACCTGTTTTCGCAGTCTCCGAGTCCATGACACTTGGGTAAGTGACACTTCTTAATAAGTCTCAGTGCCCGTGTCTATATAAGAGAGTGGTAACCATCTCATGGAACAATGTCTGGGTAAATGAGATGATGCTTATAAAGTGTTTAGCACAGAGCTGGGAGCATAATGAGTTCAGTCAATGGTATCCATTACTATTGCATCTCAAATAATGTCTGACTTTTGTGAATCTATTGGGAAAAAGAATTCAAAACTCTCTTGGTATAGGGGTGTGAAATACCTAAGTATTTGCTTCCATGTTCATAGGGTCCCTGCTTGAAGCTTTGCAGATGTGGAATACAACATTTTGGCAGGCTTGCCTCAGCGGAGTGAGTCATTTCAGGGTTTCTCCACATGCCAGAACAATTTTTTCTTTACCCATTTTAGACACATGTAGGAGTTCCTGGTAGGGGCCATGCTAATGACATGAAATAAACACAGGTTTTATAGCCAGAGACCTGGGTGACCTTGGGAAATTCATTAACACCGCTGAGGCTCCATGTTTTCAGCTGTAAAAGAGGTATAAGACTTGCTTTGAAGAGTGGTCCTGAGTGTAAAAGAGGAGAAATGAGAGCTCTATGTAAAATGCTTTAGTGTAACACCAAGCAGTATAGAGAGACAAAACAAGGAGAGCCTACTGTGTCTCATTTTTTCCTACTAATAAATATCCCTTTTCTTCTCCTCCAACCTTATGGCATATGTTGCAAACCTTTGGAGTACCTGAAGAGTAGTTGGTAATTCTCCCTTAGGAGAAGACAACTGGGTGATGCTGCATTGGTCTCAGCCACAGTAAACCTTTTGCCCATTGAAGAAAGTAAAGTCTGCTAGCAGAAAGCTGGCACCCTCTCCTACTGGCCTTTAGAAAGGACCTGATTCCCATCAACAAAATGAGTGATTGCTGTCGGAAAACAGGCTGTGTGCATTTGTATAGTGAGAGGTGTCTTATGGGATTAGGTGAGTAATGAAAGAGTAATCATTATAATAATTTTATAACCTAGACGTAAAAGAGAAGTGGAGAAGGACCAGTTCTCTTCTTAAATATTTGCCATTTAATATCTTCAGGCAAGTCAATGTGTTTTCTTATAAATCAGCAAGAAGTAGACTCAGGTGTTTTAGGGGAGGAATGGACCTTAGATGCCATGTGGCATGGTCTGCCATTCAGAAAGAGGAACAAACGCAGGACCACAGAGGGAATACGCCCAAGGTCAGGAACTGCCATTTGTTTTGACTACCTCTGGAGAGATATTCTCATGACAACACACTGCCTCTCCCTGGAAAGTGAGGTAAGAGTTGCCCAATCGAATTCTGAAATAGGTCAGTTATAGATGCCCGTGGCAGCCACCTTATCTTTAATTATTTAGAAAATGCTTGTCTGAACTTGTTATCAGGAGACACAGACTGAGAGAGAAGGAATATATTTTTTCACATGTCAGGAAGCCAGGGGTAATAGAACATCCACATCTGGAGAAAGGTGTGATAATAAATCGCCGTGAAATACAGACTGTTCACGAGCTGTTTTTGAAATCCTGGCTTTGTGAAAAAGAAGCAAAGGCAACAGAAAGTAAAATTCGTAACCATGTGCTTCTTGGTATGGATGTGTTGGACTGAATGTCCATATGACTAGATCACAGAAATGAACCACTGGAAAGAAGGGTGCACTGTTTCTCAAAGGGAGACAAGGGAGGAAACCAACATTTGTTGAGCTTTCCTTGGCCCTGGAAGTGTTTGCAAATGGCAAGGTCAGGACTTGAACCCAGGTTCAGCTAAGCTTAAAGCCCAGGTTATTTCCCAACAAGCCAAAGAAATGTCCCAACTCCATGCTCCTCCTGGCATGTGGACAAGCAAGCATCTCTTCCAGCAGGTGATTTTAGTTTCCACAGATGGGAATTGTGTACAGGGCTGGGGGAAAGGCCAGCAGCTCCATTGCTTGGCACGAAGGCTGGAACTGCAGGAACTACTGCAGACGAACTAGTCATCACAGATGATTGGTAAGGGAAATCGACTTTAGTGAACCAATATCTGCAGGCATCTTCATCACACCATTATGTAGACAGACTAAACTAATTGGTTAGACTAATAGTTAAGTACAGACTTTGTTTTGGAACCTAAATGTTTATAAGATACGAGAGAGAAGAAGCTTGCTGGAACACAGACTGCCAACAGTCAAGAAGGAGATTCAGGGAGAGGGAATTTCCCTTAACATGGGAACCCAAATATTTCAAAACTAAAATTTTGATGACACATTATACAAAATAAAACCAAATCCCATATTACAAAAATAATGAACTCATAGGTCATAGTATGTGCTCAGGGCTTTATATGTTATCCCACTTAATATGCAGGATTAGGCTTATGAAGGAGGCTTTATCATAACAAATTTTATAGATGAGGACACTGAAGTTTAGGAGAGTTAAGACGCCCAAACCACCTATACTGCAAATGATATCTTTTAAAAGGCCGGTGAGCATTACTGACCCGATGACTCCCCATGCAGGGGACATCCTGGAGAAGATGGAGGGATGGGCTAGAGTTCCAGCGTCCCAGTCCAAGGAGAGGGCCTTTACCCCTCAAGTCCTGCCAGTGGACTAGGAGACAGCAGGTGAAGGAACCTTTTATTGATGGCTGCCTCAGGCATTTTGATTTTAAAGAGCTCCTGTTTGTGCATTCCC
>NW_026783609.1:0-10333 GCF_949774975.1 Lagenorhynchus albirostris | reverse complement strand
GATTTTTCTCTCTGGGGTGTGTATGTCAGAGGCCTGAAATGAAAGTGAAAGTAGACTTACTTCTTTCCGCATTTCTGTCTCTTCTTCCTTCCCTCTTTTCAACCCAATCACTAAATATTTATATTCTGAGCACTGGGCTAGGTGCCAGGGAACAAGAGATGAGTAAGATACAGTCCCTGATCAAGGGCTTTCCCATCTAGTGGGAAAGACAGAATAAATAAATACAAGAAATAAAGTGGTGTAGGCTCTCTGATAAAAGTATGTACCTCTAGGGAAAAGGTAAGAAGCAGTTATATGTAGGAGGATCTGACAAGTTTACAGGTAAAATGATGGTTGCAATGGTTATAAGCTTGTACTTGCCAAGTAGACGAAGTGAGAAGAGTGTTCCAGAAAAAAGCAGCAGCCCAAGAAAAGTAAAGAGAATCAAAATGATAAGTGAATGCAGGATGGTTTAGATAGTTTTGGTGTGGCTGGAGTATGAGGTGAATGTGGGAATAGTAAAGAGAGAGGCACCAAAGAGATAGACTGAGATGGTTTTGAATAGCTTTGACATTTTAGAAATCTGGAGTTTGTGCTAAAGAGAAAAGAAACCTATAGAAGGATTTCTTGTTTATTTTAGTAATATCCTTCTTGCAGCCAAGTGGTAGACAGTTTGCAGAGAGGCCCATGCAGAAGGAAGGGTGAGGAGGGAGACTTTCAATAATTCAAGCAAAGGTGAAGATCTAGACTAAGGCAGTAGCTAAAGCAATAGAGATAGAGGAATAAGTGCAAAACGAAGATTATTTAAACAAGCTTTATCAGTATCAACTTAGTGGAAAGCAAAGGGGCTATCAGGAATTGTTTTTTCCTATGTCCACCAAGACTAGAAGGCAAGTAGCCTGAATTCTCTACTTTTTAAATAATAATTGGTTGTGGTTCAGTGATCACTTCTTTATATAAAAGACAAGAAAATATTTTCTCTGTAATTTCTCTATATGGCAGGGTGTCTTTAGGTGGTTTTTCTTTCTCTCTCTCTCTCTCTGTTACTTTTTCTTGTTGCTGTTCGTATCTTACAGAGTTCATGCTGGAAGAGGGAGTTTGGGCTAATTTGGAAAAAAAAAGAATTGATTTCTTTGTATATATATTCATTCACTCAACATCTACATAGCATTTGCACTGTGTCCCTGGGGATATGAAAATAAAATGATCTGATCCATGGCCTTGACTTAAAGACTTTACACATAATGGAGAGAACATATAGGAACTGCTACTGAATAATAATAAAATAACCTCCATAATGGAGGTATGTATGAACTGCAGAGGAACACAGAAGAAAGTAAATGCTTGAGGCCAGACTTGAAAAATGAATAGTTTGCCAGGGGGAGGGGAAGCCAGACAGAATGAAGACATCTTATATTCAAGATTTCAGACAAATAAGTGAAGGAAGAACAAATGTTTCAGAATGACCTGGGGGAAAATGGTAAGAGATGAAGCCACTTAAAGTAGGTAGGCAGGAGCCAGGTTATAGAGGGCTCTTCAAGACAAAATATTCAAGAGTTATGACGTGATCAGAACTGCATGTGCAGAGAAAAGAAAAGAATCAGCATGAGTCAGGTATGTGCTAGCACTGTGATGAGTGCCGTAGGTAGAGTATCTCAGGCTGAAGAGTGAGAAGAACAGAGTTTTGAAACTAAACAAACCTGAGTTCAGATCCTAGATTTTCTTAATTTTAAGAGTTCAAGTTCTTCAAATATCTATCCTCTTCAAAATGTTTAACATGTAATTTGCATAGTTATTATAAAGAACAGATGTTAGCTGTAAAGTGTATAACATATAGATGTAATTATATTATTACTACCAAGAAACACTGTTAGAGTTGAAATTCAAACCCATGCTTGATTCCAAAGAATACATATGACACAAGCCTTACTGAATCAGAATGTTGCAGCTCCTTGGACTGCTTGGTTTAGCAGTGGGTAGATAACTCATTCCGAGTCACCAGTTACCCTTGAGAATTATATGGGAGACAAGGTCTATTTTTCTGATAGATTTAGAGCAAGGAGAATGTGAACCTAGAAATCCTTGTCATCTTTTGCCACCATGAAGCATGAACTGGCCAGGAAGTCAAGCCAGAATCGAGGGAGACAGAGTCAAGAAAGTGATAGTAAGTCCTGGTTCAGTTGGATGAACCAAAGTTGAATGAAGTTAGCTCTAACTATGATTTTGTTTGTTTTTAGGTAAAGGAGCTAAGTAATAATAACAACCACAATAATAAAACTAACTTCTGGCTTAACTCAGCATGAATTGAGTTTTCAGTCACCTGTATGCAAGAATACTGAATAATAAAATTGGAATGAGCAACATAGAAGCTGCCTTTGGAACAGAAATACTGTAGGGGTGGGAAGGACTGTAATCAATAAGGGAAAGAACTAAATATTCGAAAGTAGAGACAGTTCATGTAGATCGCTTGTTCTAGAAGCTGAGCTATTAAAAAAAAACTTTTTTAAAGGAGATGGTGCGGTAGGTGGATTTTAGGCAGAGATGAGGAAGTCTTCATTCCTAAAATGGGAGCGCCTTGAGCATGTTTGTAGATTAGGGAAAGATGCCAGTGGAAAGGAAAAGGTTGACAGTGCTGAGAAGAGACGGGGTAATTAATGGAGGAAAGTCCAGGCAGAGACAGGGTATGATGAATATTTCTATTGCCATGAAATCTCTAGTAAGGTCTAGTGTCTGCTCAGATGGTAAATTCTACTAAATATGTGCAATTTTTTATTAGAAAAACATTTTTTTACTTCTTCAGCATGTCTAACTGTATTTTTTATGTCTTCTCTAATCTCTCCTACTTTCCTAAATCCTATGACGTCTTAGAACACCCCACTCTCCCACTAAAAACAAACATGCAAATAAACAGAACTAAAAAGTCCCTATTCAGACCGGTGGAGATTTTCACAGCCAAAGAATACTTCAGGGTAACTGAAGCAATCTCAGAAGAGTCATTTGGTAAGTTTTTAGGTTCTGCTCTACTTTTTTGACTGCAGTTTTGCACAAGCTGGTGCACAAACACAATGGGAACGAGGATTACGTCAAATGTATGAAAGACATGGCTGGAATCCAATGGGAAAGCCATGCCCTCCGCATTTGGCAGGAGGAGTGTGGGAAGGCAGTGGCTTTGTAAAGTGATGAGTCACACTTGAACAGACTCTGGAAGGAATTAGTTCAAGAGAAGGCTGGAGAGCTCCCGGACATGTATGAGTGCCTCGGGCCATTAGCAATATGTGTGTGATCACAGAGAAACAAGGAAACCCTGAGAGCCTTAGCCCTTCTTTCTGGAACCAGCAGAGGAATGTATTCTTGCTTCTTGTGCCCCTGCGCTGGGTGGAAAATCACAGCCCTTCTGTTCTAGTGAGAAAACATTTCACGAGCACTAGTTTTTAGAAAACTTTATCTTGACCCAAGGTATATCATACAGATGTTAAATATGGTCACTGGATAAAGAAAGCCATGACTCTGAAGAAAAGATTAATCCAAGTTCATCTGGGCCACAAAATTAATGAGCTTGAGAAAGACTGGGCAAGAGATGGGTGAGAGAGAAGAAACCTGTTTGTTTAACTCAGAATCAATCACCAAAAAACAAGCATCTGACGGGCAGCAAGTGACTAGCCTATAGACACACCCTAAAATAATAACCAGGCAAAGAACAAAACCAAATTTAACTAGCAAACTTACCTATTGAACAACATTATAAATATCAAATGCCACGTATCAGGAATCAAAATTTCCTATTTCTTGTGGTGGTAAACTGTTCAATATTTAAGGCCTTGAGCAGAGATGGGCTATCTTTTTGCGATAATATTAAAAATAAATAAATATAAATATCTGTATACATAAATAACAGCTATTCTTCTGATTCTATTTGTGGTACCTTTTCATGGTAATCATATACCTTTGAACAGCAGTAGGAAAATTCTGGTCTTACAACAATGCGTTACATTTTGAGCTTGTGACGTAGAATAATACAACTCTTTGTGATACTCTTGAGTGCTCAGATTTGACCAGAGAATAAAAAATGGTTAGGCTTTTGTAGGCCGAATTATCAAAATGTGACCTAAATCCCCACAAATTGGTTTTTTAAGTGAAGCGCCCTGAAATCAATATAATTCAGTAGCAGATAATGCAACTGAGTTTGCCCTTTGGTTCATAAAGTATCATTTTGTTTCTGAAGCATTAAGGGACAGATCAGGAAACAGAATTGGTTTCATGCCGTCTAAAACGGATAGAGAACTGCCAGGATAGAGGCAGTTGAGAAAGGGCGTCAGAAAAGGGCTTTGGAGTGTGTTAAAACCGCAGCTCATTTCTAGCTGTTAAAATATAAAGCTTAGTGTTTTTTCATTTCAGAAGACCAAAAGTACTTGGGGGGGCAGGGGAGGGGAGACAGAGCCCTCCTAGTTCTGGGCACTTTCGGCGGAGGCACAAAGCCTGTACAACCCAATTGTAATAAAATGACTCGCCCATTTCATTATTCCACTTTCATTGGCTTAGGAGAATAACCTTGACACTAGGTTACTGTGGAATTGAAGTTTCCACAAACTGTTAACATCTCCGCCGTGTGACTAGAATGATGTCAGTAGATCCAGTGGTTGAGGCCGACCGTGAACAGCGAAGGGATGTCCTCTAATCGCAGTGGAAGTGACGGGCTCGTTTGGCTTTGACTTTTAAAAATTGCCAGAGAAGAGTGTTCTTTGTCTCCTGCTGCTTGAAAGGAGCTGGAAGCTGTAGGTACGTGAGAGCTGATTCTCTCCAGTCTCCCTTTGCATGAAAGTTCTTGGCCCTTTGCCTGGTTTACTTTACAATTTGTATGACCTCATTATTCTTCTTTTCCTCTAGTGTCCTGCCCTGAAGAGCTTTTTCTGAATGTGATTTTTTCTGTCTCTGTCTTCAGAGTTGACCACGCAGAGATCTAATAAAGAATGTCAAAGTGCTGCCTCCACGATATGGTAATAGTGACTTTTGCTTGGGGATCACAATCTATTATTAATGCAGGACTTCTGCGGAGGCCTTTGGAAAAAAGTCCGTTACAATATGTTTTGCCCATTCTACAGATTTAAAAACTGAGGTACATTAGAAAATGAGCAATTCTAATGGTCATGTGCCAAAATATTACAGTAAGTAAAAAGAGTTGACAATGGCTTCATCCATCAACTCTAATTCCCACACTGACTTTGTAAATTAAATGTCATTGTTTCCATTTGCTGCCTAGTCCCAGGGCGAGCATTTGACTCAATGCCTGTCTCCTTCCAAAACTTGGTTTTAGTCACATCACACAGATTAGGCTCCCAATTGATTTAATAATTTTATTCCATGTATAAGTAGAACATTAAGTTTTCAAAAGCATTTTATTAACTTGTACTTTATCCTCACAAGAATCTTTTGCATTTAATAGGGATTACTAACTTTTTCTTACAGATGAAGAAACCAAGGTAAATAGAGACCCTTTGACCTGCTACAAATGTTAACCACGTTCATTATAGAAATTAGAATTCAGGTCTCTGTATTGAAAGGCTGTGTCATTTACGTTAGATCACATTGTCTATTTTTGAGTGTTTATTTTGCAATAGACCCAAAGCAGTTAAGGTCAATGATATATGTATCAGGATTTCCACAAATAACCACCTAACTTTACATGACGTTACTAAAGCTGTAGGTAAGAGGGGCTATTGGACATTGTGAGAAAAATGCGATTATAAGTTTTCTGAGAGCAGAAACCGTACATCCCTAACTACTAGCACACGGCCTGGTAAATAGTAGGTACTCGATAAGTGGTTGCTGAATGAGTGAAGAATGACTTAATTACATTTAGAGATTGAGAGGGATAGCTAATGAGGAAACATAAAAACTGAGTAGGCAACATTAGTTTGTAGTTAGAATTGTAAAGCTACAACTTTTCAGCTTGTCTATGAGGCTCACTGATAAAAAAAGCGAGAGTATATACCCCCTCTCAAAAGATTTCTCTGGGAATATATGGTCTGAGAAATATTTTTTATTATTTATTTATTTTTGCGGTACACGGGCCTCTCACTGTTGTGGCCTCTCCCCTTGCGGAGCACAGGCTCTGGACGCGCAGGCTCAGCGGCCATGGCTCACGGGCCCAGGCGCTCCGCGGCATGTGGGATCTTCCCGGACCGGGGCACGAACCCGTGTCCCCTGCATCGGCAGGCGGACTCTCAACCACTGCGCCACCAGGGAAGCCCTGAGAAATATTTTTTAATTCGACTGTGTACATCATACCAAATTCATCTATACACTGAAAATCCCACTAGGCTTACCAATGGTGTCTCTCTCTCTGCCCACCCTCAAAATGGCCTTATATCGCTAAGGATTTGTTAATTCTTTTGATCAATAATTGAATAACTTTCCTTGAGTGCCTACAATGTGTTAATCATGGTTCTAACTACTGGAGATATAGCAGTAAACAAAATAGAGAAAAATTCTTCCTTCATATACTGTACATTCTAGTGTGGAAAGAGAGAATCAATAATAAGTTAAATACATGCTATGTCAAATGGGGATGGCAACAATGGAAAAAGATAAAAGCAGCTTATGGAGTGCCTGTGTGTGTGTGTGTGTGTGTGTGTGTGTGTGTGTGTGCGCCTTTGGATGTGTGCACATGTGCAGTTTTAAGTACAGCGCTGTGGGTGGTCTCACATATAAGATGATATCTGACCAAAGATATGAAGGAGGTGAGAGAGATGTAGACACTTAGTGGGGTGGGAGAAGCATTTTTGAATGGAATATTATTCAGCCATGAAAAAGGAGGAAATCTCGCCATTTGCAACAACATGGATAAATCTTGAAAGCAGTGTGCTAAGTAAAGTAAGCCAGCTGGAGAAACACAAACACTGCATGGTATCACTTATATGTGAATTATTTCTTTGCAAAGTCAAACTCATAGAAATAGAGAGTAGAAAAATCACTGCCAGAGGCTGAGAAAAATAGATACAGGAGAAAATAAAAAAAGAGAAAAGAAAAAGCTAAAACAAAGACTGTGAAAGAGCACCCAGTAAAGTAGGAGGAGAAGCAGGAGAATTTTCTATCTGAAAGCCAAGTGATAAAAGTGTTTAAGAAGATCGAGCAATGGTGCCAAATGTTTCTTCACAGTCATGGAACAACTGATAACAAATGTTGCTTAACAATCATGGCAAGAGAACTGATTAAAAGCTTTAACAATGGGAGTCTATTCCTGACTTCAATGAAAGCTGTTACAGTGGAGAGATGAGGCCAAAAAGCCTCATTGGTTTGAGTTAGAGACTAGAAAGAGAGGAATTGAAGGCAAAAATAAATATCCAATGTTACATTTCAGAAAAGCAGAGAAATGGGGCAGTAACTGGAGAGGACTGAGGTGACTGGAATAAGGAGGGGGTTGGGTTGCATACGCGGATGGTGTGAAATTCTAATCTGGGTGGGTTTAAGGGAGACAGAGGGAGAAGAGACAGAAAGTGTCAGTGTGAGGAACACCCACCAGCCTCCACACCCTGGGGTAGTAGGACGGTGGGAGAGAAACTAGCCAGCGTGTCAGGGGTCTGAGTGGAAATGGGCCTTCTCGGTTGGAGTGAAAAAAGTGAAGGGAAACCTCACTGCCATATTTTTTAAATTAATTTTTAATGGAGTATAGTTGATTTGCAATGTCATGTTAGTTTTAGGTGTACAGCAAAGTGAGTCAGTTATACATATATCCACTCTTTTTTAGATTCTTTTCCCATATAGGTCATTACAGAGTATTGAGTAGAGTTCCCTGTGCTCTACAGTACGTTCTTATTAGTTATCTATTTTATATATAGTAGTGTGTATATGTCAGTCCCAATCTCCCAATTTATCCCTCCCCCATTTCCCCCTTGGTGACCGTCAGTTTGTTTTCTACATCTGTGACTCTATTTCTGTTTTGTAAATAAGTTCATTTGTACCATTTTTTAAATTTCTCGCTGCCATATTTGAAGACGTACGGTATTTTCCAGGTAACTGATGCTTTAGTCCAGAGGGTCTGGCGAAATGGTTCCAGGAACTGAAGAATGACAAGAGGTGAGGATAGGGTAGGAGATATACAGAGCCATGTAGGTTTGGGGTCCCAGAGATGGGTGATAACCTAGGAGTCAAGGGCTTCTTGTGACTGAGATGAATAACAATAATACGCCTAAAAGGATTAAACGTGATGGGCTTAAAGCAAATTCGAGGGACAAGGTTGTGAGTATTGGAGACGAGGGAGGAGGAGATGGCAGTATCGCTCAGAGTATGAAGAGCACGGGGACGGGGCGGGGGTGTTACATGACATCTGTGAACGCCAAATATCGATATTTCCTTTTTTTCTAGGTGGTAGACTTTTAGGCTTTTTTCCTGACTCTGATCTCATACTGTGCTATAATCGCTGTTAAGTAACTATGTGTCGACAAAAAAGAATTGAAGAATTACATTATTCCGGGAGACGCTAAAATGCCGAATGAGACTTCATCCTAAATGGGATGGAGTAACTTGTGAGCGGCCAGGACTCCTATTAAGAGCAACGAGAAAAGCCAGATAAAATGATAACCTGTTTGACAATGTCAGAGGATGCAGAAGAAATAAACCCTGGAAAGACTAACGTGGGAGACTTAGATTTGAAGTACCCATCGTGCGATGGATATTCTCCCTAGGACAATGGCTGGATTCTGGGGATGTGTAGTGTTGAGACAGCAAACTAACTGGTGTTCAGTGTCTAATAGTTCTTGAAACGTCTGGTGATTACCCACCTTTTTTGGGTATACAGTCACCAAAGTGAATAACCATAGGTCCCTTTAGGAGAGGTCTAAGGGAATTGCCACAGTATATACCTCCAGGGTATCACACAGTCCTTCCTCCTAGGGATCCCTAGGACCCAGTCAGTGGGCTCCAAATCTGAAAACGGTCTCAGATCTGACAACCAAGCAAGGAATTGTGATATTTTATTGGGCAACTTCCCTCATCTCCCTACCTTTCCATTCTTGCTGTTGTGCTGTGGTGGTGGTTGATTTTGAGCAGAACTTCTGTGGCCTGCCTATTTCTCTTGTTCTCGAGGACAACATGCTCTAGTCCTCGTGTACACAGTTCCCTGTGGGTCAAGTCTCCTGGGCTCCTCCTTAGCTCATGCTCTGACCTTTCTGCTCTTTATGGTGATTACAGCCTCCTAGCCGATTGTAGCTAAGCCTTGTCACCTGGTCTTTATGCTTGCAGTGGGGGCCCAAACATTATCCTTATGGCTGTTCATGCACCCAGCTCTGTGACTACCTCTCCTACTGTCATTCCTAACTTGCAGAGGAGCCCCACCTCTGAACTTCATAGGATGATTGGGCCCCTCATGCGCAGTGCATGGCTGACGGCCTTGGTGAACGCGTGATTCTCTGGGCCTTCTCATGGAATGTGATCATCTGATGGGTCTCTGGTCTTACCTACTATATCCATTCCAGCATGTCCATTTCTCTTAGCCTCTTTTTTCCTTACTATACCAAATGCAAGTGCAATTCAGGCATTTCTACTTTGTCGAGAGTTCGCCATCTTGTTTTTCTGACTTTTAAGAGCCCAGCAGTGAGTTTACCCCATCCTCGGGCATCCTAGCTCCTAACTAGGGCATTAAGTCCCATGTCTCGAAAAAGTACACTTAAGTAAATCAGTCCTTGCTTATCTAGTCCTACATTGTCTCCCTTGATCAAGCACCATCCGAATCTAATCTCAGTAGTACTCACAGGGTTCACTGTTCCATTATGGCTAATTCTTGCCATCTTTTACTTTTATAAAGTTTTCCTCCCTTTTGAGGCCTAGCATGTCCCCTGCCAGGTGATGCTGTGATTTAACTCTAGTTATCAGCCTAGCAGCCATGAGAGGAAGTGAGGGCAAATCCTGAGGGACACACCTGATATTTCCCAGGAGCGAAACTTCAGCAGCATCTTCTCAGATAGCAGAAGTGCTGGCTCTTGCAAAGGAAGGATGAGCTACTTCTGCAAGCCCAAAGCGTTCAGGGGGTGCTGCAGAGTCCACGCCCTCAGGGGAAGGCATCCAGATGTTTCCATCTCATGTTTCAGGTCTCAGGTTTTAGCTGCCAGGGCCATGACCTTCACATGACAGGTCTGCTTTGCCTGAGATTTCCCACTTGTATGGAATGCTGCAGCTCCAACAGATAAGTCTTCAGCCTGTCACTTAACTGTGTGGTCCTCCCAACACAGGTGCTGGGGGCTCGGTGAAATCTACCCAGCCTGACGGAGGGCTTCTCTGGCTCTCATACTTAGCTACTAACTGCTTGTTAAGAGTCTTCAGTCTCTCTGCAGGGTGTCAATATAACTCAACAAAACCCAGC